>NC_081326.1:78170505-78183005 GCF_026419965.1 Kogia breviceps
GGTTAGGGTTAGGGTTAGGGTTAGGGTTAGGGTTAGGGTTAGGGTTAGGGTTAGGGTTAGGGTTAGGGTTAGGGTTAGGGTTAGGGTTAGGGTTAGGGTTAGGGTTAGGGTTAGGGTTAGGGTTAGGGTTAGGGTTAGGGTTAGGGTTAGGGTTAGGGTTAGGGTTAGGGTTAGGGTTAGGGTTAGGGTTAGGGTTAGGGTTAGGGTTAGGGTTAGGGTTAGGGTTAGGGTTAGGGTTAGGGTTAGGGTTAGGGTTAGGGTTAGGGTTAGGGTTAGGGTTAGGGTTAGGGTTAGGGTTAGGGTTAGGGTTAGGGTTAGGGTTAGGGTTAGGGTTAGGGTTAGGGTTAGGGTTAGGGTTAGGGTTAGGGTTAGGGTTAGGGTTAGGGTTAGGGTTAGGGTTAGGGTTAGGGTTAGGGTTAGGGTTAGGGTTAGGGTTAGGGTTAGGGTTAGGGTTAGGGTTAGGGTTAGGGTTAGGGTTAGGGTTAGGGTTAGGGTTAGGGTTAGGGTTAGGGTTAGGGTTAGGGTTAGGGTTAGGGTTAGGGTTAGGGTTAGGGTTAGGGTTAGGGTTAGGGTTAGGGTTAGGGTTAGGGTTAGGGTTAGGGTTAGGGTTAGGGTTAGGGTTAGGGTTAGGGTTAGGGTTAGGGTTAGGGTTAGGGTTAGGGTTAGGGTTAGGGTTAGGGTTAGGGTTAGGGTTAGGGTTAGGGTTAGGGTTAGGGTTAGGGTTAGGGTTAGGGTTAGGGTTAGGGTTAGGGTTAGGGTTAGGGTTAGGGTTAGGGTTAGGGTTAGGGTTAGGGTTAGGGTTAGGGTTAGGGTTAGGGTTAGGGTTAGGGTTAGGGTTAGGGTTAGGGTTAGGGTTAGGGTTAGGGTTAGGGTTAGGGTTAGGGTTAGGGTTAGGGTTAGGGTTAGGGTTAGGGTTAGGGTTAGGGTTAGGGTTAGGGTTAGGGTTAGGGTTAGGGTTAGGGTTAGGGTTAGGGTTAGGGTTAGGGTTAGGGTTAGGGTTAGGGTTAGGGTTAGGGTTAGGGTTAGGGTTAGGGTTAGGGTTAGGGTTAGGGTTAGGGTTAGGGTTAGGGTTAGGGTTAGGGTTAGGGTTAGGGTTAGGGTTAGGGTTAGGGTTAGGGTTAGGGTTAGGGTTAGGGTTAGGGTTAGGGTTAGGGTTAGGGTTAGGGTTAGGGTTAGGGTTAGGGTTAGGGTTAGGGTTAGGGTTAGGGTTAGGGTTAGGGTTAGGGTTAGGGTTAGGGTTAGGGTTAGGGTTAGGGTTAGGGTTAGGGTTAGGGTTAGGGTTAGGGTTAGGGTTAGGGTTAGGGTTAGGGTTAGGGTTAGGGTTAGGGTTAGGGTTAGGGTTAGGGTTAGGGTTAGGGTTAGGGTTAGGGTTAGGGTTAGGGTTAGGGTTAGGGTTAGGGTTAGGGTTAGGGTTAGGGTTAGGGTTAGGGTTAGGGTTAGGGTTAGGGTTAGGGTTAGGGTTAGGGTTAGGGTTAGGGTTAGGGTTAGGGTTAGGGTTAGGGTTAGGGTTAGGGTTAGGGTTAGGGTTAGGGTTAGGGTTAGGGTTAGGGTTAGGGTTAGGGTTAGGGTTAGGGTTAGGGTTAGGGTTAGGGTTAGGGTTAGGGTTAGGGTTAGGGTTAGGGTTAGGGTTAGGGTTAGGGTTAGGGTTAGGGTTAGGGTTAGGGTTAGGGTTAGGGTTAGGGTTAGGGTTAGGGTTAGGGTTAGGGTTAGGGTTAGGGTTAGGGTTAGGGTTAGGGTTAGGGTTAGGGTTAGGGTTAGGGTTAGGGTTAGGGTTAGGGTTAGGGTTAGGGTTAGGGTTAGGGTTAGGGTTAGGGTTAGGGTTAGGGTTAGGGTTAGGGTTAGGGTTAGGGTTAGGGTTAGGGTTAGGGTTAGGGTTAGGGTTAGGGTTAGGGTTAGGGTTAGGGTTAGGGTTAGGGTTAGGGTTAGGGTTAGGGTTAGGGTTAGGGTTAGGGTTAGGGTTAGGGTTAGGGTTAGGGTTAGGGTTAGGGTTAGGGTTAGGGTTAGGGTTAGGGTTAGGGTTAGGGTTAGTAGGGTTAGGGTTAGGGTTAGGGTTAGGGTTAGGGTTAGGGTTAGGGTTAGGGTTAGGGTTAGGGTTAGGGTTAGGGTTAGGGTTAGGGTTAGGGTTAGGGTTAGGGTTAGGGTTAGGGTTAGGGTTAGGGTTAGGGTTAGGGTTAGGGTTAGGGTTAGGGTTAGGGTTAGGGTTAGGGTTAGGGTTAGGGTTAGGGTTAGGGTTAGGGTTAGGGTTAGGGTTAGGGTTAGGGTTAGGGTTAGGGTTAGGGTTAGGGTTAGGGTTAGGGTTAGGGTTAGGGTTAGGGTTAGGGTTAGGGTTAGGGTTAGGGTTAGGGTTAGGGTTAGGGTTAGGGTTAGGGTTAGGGTTAGGGTTAGGGTTAGGGTTAGGGTTAGGGTTAGGGTTAGGGTTAGGGTTAGGGTTAGGGTTAGGGTTAGGGTTAGGGTTAGGGTTAGGGTTAGGGTTAGGGTTAGGGTTAGGGTTAGGGTTAGGGTTAGGGTTAGGGTTAGGGTTAGGGTTAGGGTTAGGGTTAGGGTTAGGGTTAGGGTTAGGGTTAGGGTTAGGGTTAGGGTTAGGGTTAGGGTTAGGGTTAGGGTTAGGGTTAGGGTTAGGGTTAGGGTTAGGGTTAGGGTTAGGGTTAGGGTTAGGGTTAGGGTTAGGGTTAGGGTTAGGGTTAGGGTTAGGGTTAGGGTTAGGGTTAGGGTTAGGGTTAGGGTTAGGGTTAGGGTTAGGGTTAGGGTTAGGGTTAGGGTTAGGGTTAGGGTTAGGGTTAGGGTTAGGGTTAGGGTTAGGGTTAGGGTTAGGGTTAGGGTTAGGGTTAGGGTTAGGGTTAGGGTTAGGGTTAGGGTTAGGGTTAGGGTTAGGGTTAGGGTTAGGGTTAGGGTTAGGGTTAGGGTTAGGGTTAGGGTTAGGGTTAGGGTTAGGGTTAGGGTTAGGGTTAGGGTTAGGGTTAGGGTTAGGGTTAGGGTTAGGGTTAGGGTTAGGGTTAGGGTTAGGGTTAGGGTTAGGGTTAGGGTTAGGGTTAGGGTTAGGGTTAGGGTTAGGGTTAGGGTTAGGGTTAGGGTTAGGGTTAGGGTTAGGGTTAGGGTTAGGGTTAGGGTTAGGGTTAGGGTTAGGGTTAGGGTTAGGGTTAGGGTTAGGGTTAGGGTTAGGGTTAGGGTTAGGGTTAGGGTTAGGGTTAGGGTTAGGGTTAGGGTTAGGGTTAGGGTTAGGGTTAGGGTTAGGGTTAGGGTTAGGGTTAGGGTTAGGGTTAGGGTTAGGGTTAGGGTTAGGGTTAGGGTTAGGGTTAGGGTTAGGGTTAGGGTTAGGGTTAGGGTTAGGGTTAGGGTTAGGGTTAGGGTTAGGGTTAGGGTTAGGGTTAGGGTTAGGGTTAGGGTTAGGGTTAGGGTTAGGGTTAGGGTTAGGGTTAGGGTTAGGGTTAGGGTTAGGGTTAGGGTTAGGGTTAGGGTTAGGGTTAGGGTTAGGGTTAGGGTTAGGGTTAGGGTTAGGGTTAGGGTTAGGGTTAGGGTTAGGGTTAGGGTTAGGGTTAGGGTTAGGGTTAGGGTTAGGGTTAGGGTTAGGGTTAGGGTTAGGGTTAGGGTTAGGGTTAGGGTTAGGGTTAGGGTTAGGGTTAGGGTTAGGGTTAGGGTTAGGGTTAGGGTTAGGGTTAGGGTTAGGGTTAGGGTTAGGGTTAGGGTTAGGGTTAGGGTTAGGGTTAGGGTTAGGGTTAGGGTTAGGGTTAGGGTTAGGGTTAGGGTTAGGGTTAGGGTTAGGGTTAGGGTTAGGGTTAGGGTTAGGGTTAGGGTTAGGGTTAGGGTTAGGGTTAGGGTTAGGGTTAGGGTTAGGGTTAGGGTTAGGGTTAGGGTTAGGGTTAGGGTTAGGGTTAGGGTTAGGGTTAGGGTTAGGGTTAGGGTTAGGGTTAGGGTTAGGGTTAGGGTTAGGGTTAGGGTTAGGGTTAGGGTTAGGGTTAGGGTTAGGGTTAGGGTTAGGGTTAGGGTTAGGGTTAGGGTTAGGGTTAGGGTTAGGGTTAGGGTTAGGGTTAGGGTTAGGGTTAGGGTTAGGGTTAGGGTTAGGGTTAGGGTTAGGGTTAGGGTTAGGGTTAGGGTTAGGGTTAGGGTTAGGGTTAGGGTTAGGGTTAGGGTTAGGGTTAGGGTTAGGGTTAGGGTTAGGGTTAGGGTTAGGGTTAGGGTTAGGGTTAGGGTTAGGGTTAGGGTTAGGGTTAGGGTTAGGGTTAGGGTTAGGGTTAGGGTTAGGGTTAGGGTTAGGGTTAGGGTTAGGGTTAGGGTTAGGGTTAGGGTTAGGGTTAGGGTTAGGGTTAGGGTTAGGGTTAGGGTTAGGGTTAGGGTTAGGGTTAGGGTTAGGGTTAGGGTTAGGGTTAGGGTTAGGGTTAGGGTTAGGGTTAGGGTTAGGGTTAGGGTTAGGGTTAGGGTTAGGGTTAGGGTTAGGGTTAGGGTTAGGGTTAGGGTTAGGGTTAGGGTTAGGGTTAGGGTTAGGGTTAGGGTTAGGGTTAGGGTTAGGGTTAGGGTTAGGGTTAGGGTTAGGGTTAGGGTTAGGGTTAGGGTTAGGGTTAGGGTTAGGGTTAGGGTTAGGGTTAGGGTTAGGGTTAGGGTTAGGGTTAGGGTTAGGGTTAGGGTTAGGGTTAGGGTTAGGGTTAGGGTTAGGGTTAGGGTTAGGGTTAGGGTTAGGGTTAGGGTTAGGGTTAGGGTTAGGGTTAGGGTTAGGGTTAGGGTTAGGGTTAGGGTTAGGGTTAGGGTTAGGGTTAGGGTTAGGGTTAGGGTTAGGGTTAGGGTTAGGGTTAGGGTTAGGGTTAGGGTTAGGGTTAGGGTTAGGGTTAGGGTTAGGGTTAGGGTTAGGGTTAGGGTTAGGGTTAGGGTTAGGGTTAGGGTTAGGGTTAGGGTTAGGGTTAGGGTTAGGGTTAGGGTTAGGGTTAGGGTTAGGGTTAGGGTTAGGGTTAGGGTTAGGGTTAGGGTTAGGGTTAGGGTTAGGGTTAGGGTTAGGGTTAGGGTTAGGGTTAGGGTTAGGGTTAGGGTTAGGGTTAGGGTTAGGGTTAGGGTTAGGGTTAGGGTTAGGGTTAGGGTTAGGGTTAGGGTTAGGGTTAGGGTTAGGGTTAGGGTTAGGGTTAGGGTTAGGGTTAGGGTTAGGGTTAGGGTTAGGGTTAGGGTTAGGGTTAGGGTTAGGGTTAGGGTTAGGGTTAGGGTTAGGGTTAGGGTTAGGGTTAGGGTTAGGGTTAGGGTTAGGGTTAGGGTTAGGGTTAGGGTTAGGGTTAGGGTTAGGGTTGGGTTAGGGTTAGGGTTAGGGTTAGGGTTAGGGTTAGGGTTAGGGTTAGGGTTGGGTTAGGGTTAGGGTTAGGGTTAGGGTTAGGGTTAGGGTTAGGGTTAGGGTTAGGGTTAGGGTTAGGGTTAGGGTTAGGGTTAGGGTTAGGGTTAGGGTTAGGGTTAGGGTTAGGGTTAGGGTTAGGGTTAGGGTTAGGGTTAGGGTTAGGGTTAGGGTTAGGGTTAGGGTTAGGGTTAGGGTTAGGGTTAGGGTTAGGGTTAGGGTTAGGGTTAGGGTTAGGGTTAGGGTTAGGGTTAGGGTTAGGGTTAGGGTTAGGGTTAGGGTTAGGGTTAGGGTTAGGGTTAGGGTTAGGGTTAGGGTTAGGGTTAGGGTTAGGGTTAGGGTTAGGGTTAGGGTTAGGGTTAGGGTTAGGGTTAGGGTTAGGGTTAGGGTTAGGGTTAGGGTTAGGGTTAGGGTTAGGGTTAGGGTTAGGGTTAGGGTTAGGGTTAGGGTTAGGGTTAGGGTTAGGGTTAGGGTTAGGGTTAGGGTTAGGGTTAGGGTTAGGGTTAGGGTTAGGGTTAGGGTTAGGGTTAGGGTTAGGGTTAGGGTTAGGGTTAGGGTTAGGGTTAGGGTTAGGGTTAGGGTTAGGGTTAGGGTTAGGGTTAGGGTTAGGGTTAGGGTTAGGGTTAGGGTTAGGGTTAGGGTTAGGGTTAGGGTTAGGGTTAGGGTTAGGGTTAGGGTTAGGGTTAGGGTTAGGGTTAGGGTTAGGGTTAGGGTTAGGGTTAGGGTTAGGGTTAGGGTTAGGGTTAGGGTTAGGGTTAGGGTTAGGGTTAGGGTTAGGGTTAGGGTTAGGGTTAGGGTTAGGGTTAGGGTTAGGGTTAGGGTTAGGGTTAGGGTTAGGGTTAGGGTTAGGGTTAGGGTTAGGGTTAGGGTTAGGGTTAGGGTTAGGGTTAGGGTTAGGGTTAGGGTTAGGGTTAGGGTTAGGGTTAGGGTTAGGGTTAGGGTTAGGGTTAGGGTTAGGGTTAGGGTTAGGGTTAGGGTTAGGGTTAGGGTTAGGGTTAGGGTTAGGGTTAGGGTTAGGGTTAGGGTTAGGGTTAGGGTTAGGGTTAGGGTTAGGGTTAGGGTTAGGGTTAGGGTTAGGGTTAGGGTTAGGGTTAGGGTTAGGGTTAGGGTTAGGGTTAGGGTTAGGGTTAGGGTTAGGGTTAGGGTTAGGGTTAGGGTTAGGGTTAGGGTTAGGGTTAGGGTTAGGGTTAGGGTTAGGGTTAGGGTTAGGGTTAGGGTTAGGGTTAGGGTTAGGGTTAGGGTTAGGGTTAGGGTTAGGGTTAGGGTTAGGGTTAGGGTTAGGGTTAGGGTTAGGGTTAGGGTTAGGGTTAGGGTTAGGGTTAGGGTTAGGGTTAGGGTTAGGGTTAGGGTTAGGGTTAGGGTTAGGGTTAGGGTTAGGGTTAGGGTTAGGGTTAGGGTTAGGGTTAGGGTTAGGGTTAGGGTTAGGGTTAGGGTTAGGGTTAGGGTTAGGGTTAGGGTTAGGGTTAGGGTTAGGGTTAGGGTTAGGGTTAGGGTTAGGGTTAGGGTTAGGGTTAGGGTTAGGGTTAGGGTTAGGGTTAGGGTTAGGGTTAGGGTTAGGGTTAGGGTTAGGGTTAGGGTTAGGGTTAGGGTTAGGGTTAGGGTTAGGGTTAGGGTTAGGGTTAGGGTTAGGGTTAGGGTTAGGGTTAGGGTTAGGGTTAGGGTTAGGGTTAGGGTTAGGGTTAGGGTTAGGGTTAGGGTTAGGGTTAGGGTTAGGGTTAGGGTTAGGGTTAGGGTTAGGGTTAGGGTTAGGGTTAGGGTTAGGGTTAGGGTTAGGGTTAGGGTTAGGGTTAGGGTTAGGGTTAGGGTTAGGGTTAGGGTTAGGGTTAGGGTTAGGGTTAGGGTTAGGGTTAGGGTTAGGGTTAGGGTTAGGGTTAGGGTTAGGGTTAGGGTTAGGGTTAGGGTTAGGGTTATTAGGGTTAGGGTTAGGGTTAGGGTTAGGGTTAGGGTTAGGGTTAGGGTTAGGGTTAGGGTTAGGGTTAGGGTTAGGGTTAGGGTTAGGGTTAGGGTTAGGGTTAGGGTTAGGGTTAGGGTTAGGGTTAGGGTTAGGGTTAGGGTTAGGGTTAGGGTTAGGGTTAGGGTTAGGGTTAGGGTTAGGGTTAGGGTTAGGGTTAGGGTTAGGGTTAGGGTTAGGGTTAGGGTTAGGGTTAGGGTTAGGGTTAGGGTTAGGGTTAGGGTTAGGGTTAGGGTTAGGGTTAGGGTTAGGGTTAGGGTTAGGGTTAGGGTTAGGGTTAGGGTTAGGGTTAGGGTTAGGGTTAGGGTTAGGGTTAGGGTTAGGGTTAGGGTTAGGGTTAGGGTTAGGGTTAGGGTTAGGGTTAGGGTTAGGGTTAGGGTTAGGGTTAGGGTTAGGGTTAGGGTTAGGGTTAGGGTTAGGGTTAGGGTTAGGGTTAGGGTTAGGGTTAGGGTTAGGGTTAGGGTTAGGGTTAGGGTTAGGGTTAGGGTTAGGGTTAGGGTTAGGGTTAGGGTTAGGGTTAGGGTTAGGGTTAGGGTTAGGGTTAGGGTTAGGGTTAGGGTTAGGGTTAGGGTTAGGGTTAGGGTTAGGGTTAGGGTTAGGGTTAGGGTTAGGGTTAGGGTTAGGGTTAGGGTTAGGGTTAGGGTTAGGGTTAGGGTTAGGGTTAGGGTTAGGGTTAGGGTTAGGGTTAGGGTTAGGGTTAGGGTTAGGGTTAGGGTTAGGGTTAGGGTTAGGGTTAGGGTTAGGGTTAGGGTTAGGGTTAGGGTTAGGGTTAGGGTTAGGGTTAGGGTTAGGGTTAGGGTTAGGGTTAGGGTTAGGGTTAGGGTTAGGGTTAGGGTTAGGGTTAGGGTTAGGGTTAGGGTTAGGGTTAGGGTTAGGGTTAGGGTTAGGGTTAGGGTTAGGGTTAGGGTTAGGGTTAGGGTTAGGGTTAGGGTTAGGGTTAGGGTTAGGGTTAGGGTTAGGGTTAGGGTTAGGGTTAGGGTTAGGGTTAGGGTTAGGGTTAGGGTTAGGGTTAGGGTTAGGGTTAGGGTTAGGGTTAGGGTTAGGGTTAGGGTTAGGGTTAGGGTTAGGGTTAGGGTTAGGGTTAGGGTTAGGGTTAGGGTTAGGGTTAGGGTTAGGGTTAGGGTTAGGGTTAGGGTTAGGGTTAGGGTTAGGGTTAGGGTTAGGGTTAGGGTTAGGGTTAGGGTTAGGGTTAGGGTTAGGGTTAGGGTTAGGGTTAGGGTTAGGGTTAGGGTTAGGGTTAGGGTTAGGGTTAGGGTTAGGGTTAGGGTTAGGGTTAGGGTTAGGGTTAGGGTTAGGGTTAGGGTTAGGGTTAGGGTTAGGGTTAGGGTTAGGGTTAGGGTTAGGGTTAGGGTTAGGGTTAGGGTTAGGGTTAGGGTTAGGGTTAGGGTTAGGGTTAGGGTTAGGGTTAGGGTTAGGGTTAGGGTTAGGGTTAGGGTTAGGGTTAGGGTTAGGGTTAGGGTTAGGGTTAGGGTTAGGGTTAGGGTTAGGGTTAGGGTTAGGGTTAGGGTTAGGGTTAGGGTTAGGGTTAGGGTTAGGGTTAGGGTTAGGGTTAGGGTTAGGGTTAGGGTTAGGGTTAGGGTTAGGGTTAGGGTTAGGGTTAGGGTTAGGGTTAGGGTTAGGGTTGAGGGTTAGGGTTAGGGTTAGGGTTAGGGTTAGGGTTAGGGTTAGGGTTAGGGTTAGGGTTAGGGTTAGGGTTAGGGTTAGGGTTAGGGTTAGGGTTAGGGTTAGGGTTAGGGTTAGGGTTAGGGTTAGGGTTAGGGTTAGGGTTAGGGTTAGGGTTAGGGTTAGGGTTAGGGTTAGGGTTAGGGTTAGGGTTAGGGTTAGGGTTAGGGTTAGGGTTAGGGTTAGGGTTAGGGTTAGGGTTAGGGTTAGGGTTAGGGTTAGGGTTAGGGTTAGGGTTAGGGTTAGGGTTAGGGTTAGGGTTAGGGTTAGGGTTAGTTAGGGTTAGGGTTAGGGTTAGGGTTAGGGTTAGGGTTAGGGTTAGGGTTAGGGTTAGGGTTAGGGTTAGGGTTAGGGTTAGGGTTAGGGTTAGGGTTAGGGTTAGGGTTAGGGTTAGGGTTAGGGTTAGGGTTAGGGTTAGGGTTAGGGTTAGGGTTAGGGTTAGGGTTAGGGTTAGGGTTAGGGTTAGGGTTAGGGTTAGGGTTAGGGTTAGGGTTAGGGTTAGGGTTAGGGTTAGGGTTAGGGTTAGGGTTAGGGTTAGGGTTAGGGTTAGGGTTAGGGTTAGGGTTAGGGTTAGGGTTAGGGTTAGGGTTAGGGTTAGGGTTAGGGTTAGGGTTAGGGTTAGGGTTAGGGTTAGGGTTAGGGTTAGGGTTAGGGTTAGGGTTAGGGTTAGGGTTAGGGTTAGGGTTAGGGTTAGGGTTAGGGTTAGGGTTAGGGTTAGGGTTAGGGTTAGGGTTAGGGTTAGGGTTAGGGTTAGGGTTAGGGTTAGGGTTAGGGTTAGGGTTAGGGTTAGGGTTAGGGTTAGGGTTAGGGTTAGGGTTAGGGTTAGGGTTAGGGTTAGGGTTAGGGTTAGGGTTAGGGTTAGGGTTAGGGTTAGGGTTAGGGTTAGGGTTAGGGTTAGGGTTAGGGTTAGGGTTAGGGTTAGGGTTAGGGTTAGGGTTAGGGTTAGGGTTAGGGTTAGGGTTAGGGTTAGGGTTAGGGTTAGGGTTAGGGTTAGGGTTAGGGTTAGGGTTAGGGTTAGGGTTAGGGTTAGGGTTAGGGTTAGGGTTAGGGTTAGGGTTAGGGTTAGGGTTAGGGTTAGGGTTAGGGTTAGGGTTAGGGTTAGGGTTAGGGTTAGGGTTAGGGTTAGGGTTAGGGTTAGGGTTAGGGTTAGGGTTAGGGTTAGGGTTAGGGTTAGGGTTAGGGTTAGGGTTAGGGTTAGGGTTAGGGTTAGGGTTAGGGTTAGGGTTAGGGTTAGGGTTAGGGTTAGGGTTAGGGTTAGGGTTAGGGTTAGGGTTAGGGTTAGGGTTAGGGTTAGGGTTAGGGTTAGGGTTAGGGTTAGGGTTAGGGTTAGGGTTAGGGTTAGGGTTAGGGTTAGGGTTAGGGTTAGGGTTAGGGTTAGGGTTAGGGTTAGGGTTAGGGTTAGGGTTAGGGTTAGGGTTAGGGTTAGGGTTAGGGTTAGGGTTAGGGTTAGGGTTAGGGTTAGGGTTAGGGTTAGGGTTAGGGTTAGGGTTAGGGTTAGGGTTAGGGTTAGGGTTAGGGTTAGGGTTAGGGTTAGGGTTAGGGTTAGGGTTAGGGTTAGGGTTAGGGTTAGGGTTAGGGTTAGGGTTAGGGTTAGGGTTAGGGTTAGGGTTAGGGTTAGGGTTAGGGTTAGGGTTAGGGTTAGGGTTAGGGTTAGGGTTAGGGTTAGGGTTAGGGTTAGGGTTAGGGTTAGGGTTAGGGTTAGGGTTAGGGTTAGGGTTAGGGTTAGGGTTAGGGTTAGGGTTAGGGTTAGGGTTAGGGTTAGGGTTAGGGTTAGGGTTAGGGTTAGGGTTAGGGTTAGGGTTAGGGTTAGGGTTAGGGTTAGGGTTAGGGTTAGGGTTAGGGTTAGGGTTAGGGTTAGGGTTAGGGTTAGGGTTAGGGTTAGGGTTAGGGTTAGGGTTAGGGTTAGGGTTAGGGTTAGGGTTAGGGTTAGGGTTAGGGTTAGGGTTAGGGTTAGGGTTAGGGTTAGGGTTAGGGTTAGGGTTAGGGTTAGGTTAGGGTTAGGGTTAGGGTTAGGGTTAGGGTTAGGGTTAGGGTTAGGGTTAGGGTTAGGGTTAGGGTTAGGGTTAGGGTTAGGGTTAGGGTTAGGGTTAGGGTTAGGGTTAGGGTTAGGGTTAGGGTTAGGGTTAGGGTTAGGGTTAGGGTTAGGGTTAGGGTTAGGGTTAGGGTTAGGGTTAGGGTTAGGGTTAGGGTTAGGGTTAGGGTTAGGGTTAGGGTTAGGGTTAGGGTTAGGGTTAGGGTTAGGGTTAGGGTTAGGGTTAGGGTTAGGGTTAGGGTTAGGGTTAGGGTTAGGGTTAGGGTTAGGGTTAGGGTTAGGGTTAGGGTTAGGGTTAGGGTTAGGGTTAGGGTTAGGGTTAGGGGTTAGGGTTAGGGTTAGGGTTAGGGTTAGGGTTAGGGTTAGGGTTAGGGTTAGGGTTAGGGTTAGGGTTAGGGTTAGGGTTAGGGTTAGGGTTAGGGTTAGGGTTAGGGTTAGGGTTAGGGTTAGGGTTAGGGTTAGGGTTAGGGTTAGGGTTAGGGTTAGGGTTAGGGTTAGGGTTAGGGTTAGGGTTAGGGTTAGGGTTAGGGTTAGGGTTAGGGTTAGGGTTAGGGTTAGGGTTAGGGTTAGGGTTAGGGTTAGGGTTAGGGTTAGGGTTAGGGTTAGGGTTAGGGTTAGGGTTAGGGTTAGGGTTAGGGTTAGGGTTAGGGTTAGGGTTAGGGTTAGGGTTAGGGTTAGGGTTAGGGTTAGGGTTAGGGTTAGGGTTAGGGTTAGGGTTAGGGTTAGGGTTAGGGTTAGGGTTAGGGTTAGGGTTAGGGTTAGGGTTAGGGTTAGGGTTAGGGTTAGGGTTAGGGTTAGGGTTAGGGTTAGGGTTAGGGTTAGGGTTAGGGTTAGGGTTAGGGTTAGGGTTAGGGTTAGGGTTAGGGTTAGGGTTAGGGTTAGGGTTAGGGTTAGGGTTAGGGTTAGGGTTAGGGTTAGGGTTAGGGTTAGGGTTAGGGTTAGGGTTAGGGTTAGGGTTAGGGTTAGGGTTAGGGTTAGGGTTAGGGTTAGGGTTAGGGTTAGGGTTAGGGTTAGGGTTAGGGTTAGGGTTAGGGTTAGGGTTAGGGTTAGGGTTAGGGTTAGGGTTAGGGTTAGGGTTAGGGTTAGGGTTAGGGTTAGGGTTAGGGTTAGGGTTAGGGTTAGGGTTAGGGTTAGGGTTAGGGTTAGGGTTAGGGTTAGGGTTAGGGTTAGGGTTAGGGTTAGGGTTAGGGTTAGGGTTAGGGTTAGGGTTAGGGTTAGGGTTAGGGTTAGGGTTAGGGTTAGGGTTAGGGTTAGGGTTAGGGTTAGGGTTAGGGTTAGGGTTAGGGTTAGGGTTAGGGTTAGGGTTAGGGTTAGGGTTAGGGTTAGGGTTAGGGTTAGGGTTAGGGTTAGGGTTAGGGTTAGGGTTAGGGTTAGGGTTAGGGTTAGGGTTAGGGTTAGGGTTAGGGTTAGGGTTAGGGTTAGGGTTAGGGTTAGGGTTAGGGTTAGGGTTAGGGTTAGGGTTAGGGTTAGGGTTAGGGTTAGGGTTAGGGTTAGGGTTAGGGTTAGGGTTAGGGTTAGGGTTAGGGTTAGGGTTAGGGTTAGGGTTAGGGTTA
>NC_081326.1:78198005-78202441 GCF_026419965.1 Kogia breviceps
GGTTAGGGTTAGGGTTAGGGTTAGGGTTAGGGTTAGGGTTAGGGTTAGGGTTAGGGTTAGGGTTAGGGTTAGGGTTAGGGTTAGGGTTAGGGTTAGGGTTAGGGTTAGGGTTAGGGTTAGGGTTAGGGTTAGGGTTAGGGTTAGGGTTAGGGTTAGGGTTAGGGTTAGGGTTAGGGTTAGGGTTAGGGTTAGGGTTAGGGTTAGGGTTAGGGTTAGGGTTAGGGTTAGGGTTAGGGTTAGGGTTAGGGTTAGGGTTAGGGTTAGGGTTAGGGTTAGGGTTAGGGTTAGGGTTAGGGTTAGGGTTAGGGTTAGGGTTAGGGTTAGGGTTAGGGTTAGGGTTAGGGTTAGGGTTAGGGTTAGGGTTAGGGTTAGGGTTAGGGTTAGGGTTAGGGTTAGGGTTAGGGTTAGGGTTAGGGTTAGGGTTAGGGTTAGGGTTAGGGTTAGGGTTAGGGTTAGGGTTAGGGTTAGGGTTAGGGTTAGGGTTAGGGTTAGGGTTAGGGTTAGGGTTAGGGTTAGGGTTAGGGTTAGGGTTAGGGTTAGGGTTAGGGTTAGGGTTAGGGTTAGGGTTAGGGTTAGGGTTAGGGTTAGGGTTAGGGTTAGGGTTAGGGTTAGGGTTAGGGTTAGGGTTAGGGTTAGGGTTAGGGTTAGGGTTAGGGTTAGGGTTAGGGTTAGGGTTAGGGTTAGGGTTAGGGTTAGGGTTAGGGTTAGGGTTAGGGTTAGGGTTAGGGTTAGGGTTAGGGTTAGGGTTAGGGTTAGGGTTAGGGTTAGGGTTAGGGTTAGGGTTAGGGTTAGGGTTAGGGTTAGGGTTAGGGTTAGGGTTAGGGTTAGGGTTAGGGTTAGGGTTAGGGTTAGGGTTAGGGTTAGGGTTAGGGTTAGGGTTAGGGTTAGGGTTAGGGTTAGGGTTAGGGTTAGGGTTAGGGTTAGGGTTAGGGTTAGGGTTAGGGTTAGGGTTAGGGTTAGGGTTAGGGTTAGGGTTAGGGTTAGGGTTAGGGTTAGGGTTAGGGTTAGGGTTAGGGTTAGGGTTAGGGTTAGGGTTAGGGTTAGGGTTAGGGTTAGGGTTAGGGTTAGGGTTAGGGTTAGGGTTAGGGTTAGGGTTAGGGTTAGGGTTAGGGTTAGGGTTAGGGTTAGGGTTAGGGTTAGGGTTAGGGTTAGGGTTAGGGTTAGGGTTAGGGTTAGGGTTAGGGTTAGGGTTAGGGTTAGGGTTAGGGTTAGGGTTAGGGTTAGGGTTAGGGTTAGGGTTAGGGTTAGGGTTAGGGTTAGGGTTAGGGTTAGGGTTAGGGTTAGGGTTAGGGTTAGGGTTAGGGTTAGGGTTAGGGTTAGGGTTAGGGTTAGGGTTAGGGTTAGGGTTAGGGTTAGGGTTAGGGTTAGGGTTAGGGTTAGGGTTAGGGTTAGGGTTAGGGTTAGGGTTAGGGTTAGGGTTAGGGTTAGGGTTAGGGTTAGGGTTAGGGTTAGGGTTAGGGTTAGGGTTAGGGTTAGGGTTAGGGTTAGGGTTAGGGTTAGGGTTAGGGTTAGGGTTAGGGTTAGGGTTAGGGTTAGGGTTAGGGTTAGGGTTAGGGTTAGGGTTAGGGTTAGGGTTAGGGTTAGGGTTAGGGTTAGGGTTAGGGTTAGGGTTAGGGTTAGGGTTAGGGTTAGGGTTAGGGTTAGGGTTAGGGTTAGGGTTAGGGTTAGGGTTAGGGTTAGGGTTAGGGTTAGGGTTAGGGTTAGGGTTAGGGTTAGGGTTAGGGTTAGGGTTAGGGTTAGGGTTAGGGTTAGGGTTAGGGTTAGGGTTAGGGTTAGGGTTAGGGTTAGGGTTAGGGTTAGGGTTAGGGTTAGGGTTAGGGTTAGGGTTAGGGTTAGGGTTAGGGTTAGGGTTAGGGTTAGGGTTAGGGTTAGGGTTAGGGTTAGGGTTAGGGTTAGGGTTAGGGTTAGGGTTAGGGTTAGGGTTAGGGTTAGGGTTAGGGTTAGGGTTAGGGTTAGGGTTAGGGTTAGGGTTAGGGTTAGGGTTAGGGTTAGGGTTAGGGTTAGGGTTAGGGTTAGGGTTAGGGTTAGGGTTAGGGTTAGGGTTAGGGTTAGGGTTAGGGTTAGGGTTAGGGTTAGGGTTAGGGTTAGGGTTAGGGTTAGGGTTAGGGTTAGGGTTAGGGTTAGGGTTAGGGTTAGGGTTAGGGTTAGGGTTAGGGTTAGGGTTAGGGTTAGGGTTAGGGTTAGGGTTAGGGTTAGGGTTAGGGTTAGGGTTAGGGTTAGGGTTAGGGTTAGGGTTAGGGTTAGGGTTAGGGTTAGGGTTAGGGTTAGGGTTAGGGTTAGGGTTAGGGTTAGGGTTAGGGTTAGGGTTAGGGTTAGGGTTAGGGTTAGGGTTAGGGTTAGGGTTAGGGTTAGGGTTAGGGTTAGGGTTAGGGTTAGGGTTAGGGTTAGGGTTAGGGTTAGGGTTAGGGTTAGGGTTAGGGTTAGGGTTAGGGTTAGGGTTAGGGTTAGGGTTAGGGTTAGGGTTAGGGTTAGGGTTAGGGTTAGGGTTAGGGTTAGGGTTAGGGTTAGGGTTAGGGTTAGGGTTAGGGTTAGGGTTAGGGTTAGGGTTAGGGTTAGGGTTAGGGTTAGGGTTAGGGTTAGGGTTAGGGTTAGGGTTAGGGTTAGGGTTAGGGTTAGGGTTAGGGTTAGGGTTAGGGTTAGGGTTAGGGTTAGGGTTAGGGTTAGGGTTAGGGTTAGGGTTAGGGTTAGGGTTAGGGTTAGGGTTAGGGTTAGGGTTAGGGTTAGGGTTAGGGTTAGGGTTAGGGTTAGGGTTAGGGTTAGGGTTAGGGTTAGGGTTAGGGTTAGGGTTAGGGTTAGGGTTAGGGTTAGGGTTAGGGTTAGGGTTAGGGTTAGGGTTAGGGTTAGGGTTAGGGTTAGGGTTAGGGTTAGGGTTAGGGTTAGGGTTAGGGTTAGGGTTAGGGTTAGGGTTAGGGTTAGGGTTAGGGTTAGGGTTAGGGTTAGGGTTAGGGTTAGGGTTAGGGTTAGGGTTAGGGTTAGGGTTAGGGTTAGGGTTAGGGTTAGGGTTAGGGTTAGGGTTAGGGTTAGGGTTAGGGTTAGGGTTAGGGTTAGGGTTAGGGTTAGGGTTAGGGTTAGGGTTAGGGTTAGGGTTAGGGTTAGGGTTAGGGTTAGGGTTAGGGTTAGGGTTAGGGTTAGGGTTAGGGTTAGGGTTAGGGTTAGGGTTAGGGTTAGGGTTAGGGTTAGGGTTAGGGTTAGGGTTAGGGTTAGGGTTAGGGTTAGGGTTAGGGTTAGGGTTAGGGTTAGGGTTAGGGTTAGGGTTAGGGTTAGGGTTAGGGTTAGGGTTAGGGTTAGGGTTAGGGTTAGGGTTAGGGTTAGGGTTAGGGTTAGGGTTAGGGTTAGGGTTAGGGTTAGGGTTAGGGTTAGGGTTAGGGTTAGGGTTAGGGTTAGGGTTAGGGTTAGGGTTAGGGTTAGGGTTAGGGTTAGGGTTAGGGTTAGGGTTAGGGTTAGGGTTAGGGTTAGGGTTAGGGTTAGGGTTAGGGTTAGGGTTAGGGTTAGGGTTAGGGTTAGGGTTAGGGTTAGGGTTAGGGTTAGGGTTAGGGTTAGGGTTAGGGTTAGGGTTAGGGTTAGGGTTAGGGTTAGGGTTAGGGTTAGGGTTAGGGTTAGGGTTAGGGTTAGGGTTAGGGTTAGGGTTAGGGTTAGGGTTAGGGTTAGGGTTAGGGTTAGGGTTAGGGTTAGGGTTAGGGTTAGGGTTAGGGTTAGGGTTAGGGTTAGGGTTAGGGTTAGGGTTAGGGTTAGGGTTAGGGTTAGGGTTAGGGTTAGGGTTAGGGTTAGGGTTAGGGTTAGGGTTAGGGTTAGGGTTAGGGTTAGGGTTAGGGTTAGGGTTAGGGTTAGGGTTAGGGTTAGGGTTAGGGTTAGGGTTAGGGTTAGGGTTAGGGTTAGGGTTAGGGTTAGGGTTAGGGTTAGGGTTAGGGTTAGGGTTAGGGTTAGGGTTAGGGTTAGGGTTAGGGTTAGGGTTAGGGTTAGGGTTAGGGTTAGGGTTAGGGTTAGGGTTAGGGTTAGGGTTAGGGTTAGGGTTAGGGTTAGGGTTAGGGTTAGGGTTAGGGTTAGGGTTAGGGTTAGGGTTAGGGTTAGGGTTAGGGTTAGGGTTAGGGTTAGGGTTAGGGTTAGGGTTAGGGTTAGGGTTAGGGTTAGGGTATAGGGTTAGGGTTAGGGTTAGGGTTAGGGTTAGGGTTAGGGTTAGGGTTAGGGTTAGGGTTAGGGTTAGGGTTAGGGTTAGGGTTAGGGTTAGGGTTAGGGTTAGGGTTAGGGTTAGGGTTAGGGTTAGGGTTAGGGTTAGGGTTAGGGTTAGGGTTAGGGTTAGGGTTAGGGTTAGGGTTAGGGTTAGGGTTAGGGTTAGGGTTAGGGTTAGGGTTAGGGTTAGGGTTAGGGTTAGGGTTAGGGTTAGGGTTAGGGTTAGGGTTAGGGTTAGGGTTAGGGTTAGGGTTAGGGTTAGGGTTAGG